>NW_028233738.1:0-12500 GCF_054856555.1 Leptonotus elevatus
CAACACAAACAGATACACAAACACAAACAATGGACGGTGGGTGGACAGTAGTCCGTTATGGACGCCGTCGACCTGTACAACAGGACAGGGACTATGGCCCTGAGAGAGGCCGTGGATGGAAGGACCGTGCACCTTCCTTCCGCTCCAGGAGGGGGGGATATTCCCCCTATCCTGCGAGGGGAAGGGTTCAGTCCCTTCTTCCTAACCGGCCAGTGCCTCCTTCGCGGTCCTCTCAGTATGCCGGTCCCAGGAACCGCTCGTATGCAGCGGCAGTTCGCCAAAACTGGAGACCCGCTCAACGCAGACCCTCCCCACGGGCTGCTGGGTCAGAGGTACGGCGACAAGCAGCAGACCCCCAGTTTGGGAGGCTGGTGCGAAAGTTACATGCGGTTGTCAAGACGGTGCATCATCTACGCAATGTGGATCCGAAAAATGACAACCCACAGCCACGCATGATTGCGAGAATGGCTGAAACTTTGACATCAATGATCAAGCCGGCATTCCCCAAACGGCAAACAATGGAACTGGTAGAGGGGAATGCGAGAAATTGGGCTTACACCACCTGTTTAATTTTGTGGGAGCACTATCAGGGGTGTCTGGAGGAACAGCTGGGGGAGTTGTCGGGGATACTTGCCCCAGATTGGAGAGCGGCTTTGGAGGTGGCCGTCCGCTGGGCCAAGTGGAAGCTACCCCATGTCACACAGGAGGTGATTGACCATGTGGAGGCATTGATCATTGCCATGTTGGACAAGAACGGTCCGGGGGTCGCTCCGGCTCCGCTGCCCTCGAGACTTGAGCCCGAGGCTCCATTGCACTCTACACCATCGCCTGTGGCTCGACCAGTGACCCGGCAACGGGCTCCTGCCCAAAAAAATATGGGGCAGGGCCAATTAGAGGTGAACAAGGAGCCTCCAAAGGAGCAAAGGAAACACCGGACAGTTAGGGTACCAGCCGCCTTGCCGCAGCCCCTCGAATTAGAGAGGGAGAATGTGCAAACCCTCGAATGGGAAGGGGAGAATGTGGATGCACCACAAATGGAGAAATATGAGGAGGCTCTGGAGGATACTGTGAGGAGAATGAGAAGGGAGTGGGCACCTGAGAGAATATCGGAGTTGTTGTTGATACCCCAACTGGAGGAACCCGAGGGATTGTTGTCGCTGGGAACTCCGCCACTGCCCCCGACAGCCCAGGGCTCGCAAAGCCTTCTGGACACTTCCGAAGCAGACGAAGCGGTGGGGGACCTCATTTCCCTGAATCCTGAACCAGTCCAGATGGAGGCCCAGAAGCCACAGAACAGGGTGGAGGAAATTTCCCTGGGGTCTCAGAACAGTTGGTGGGACATTGAGGAACCCCAGCTGAGTAGAGTGTCATGTCATCAGAACACTCAAAGAAAGATGACGGACTGGAACCTGAATGTTAGGAGGAAGTGTTTAATAATTGGGGATTCCAATTTGGCCAGGATCCCACCTTACTACAATGATGACGTGCAGGTGGAGTGTTACCCAGGCAGCCATTTCAGACATGGTCAGGGCCTGATGGAGAGAACAGTGGCACCGGAGGACGTGGTGGTGGAAAAAATTGTGTTGGCTTTTGGCATTAACAGCAGGGCCAACAAATGTAAGGGGACCACAGTTAAGAATCTGCAGGGAGCCTTAAGAGCCTCAAAACGAAAGTTCCCTTATGCAGAGGTTTGGATTCCGCTGATTAATTTTTCAGAGACTCTCCCAGCAGAGGAGAAAGATAATCTGCAGGATTTAAATTGCCATATTGAAAGAAATATGGGCTACATTCCTCTCTTGCCTGCTCCCAAATTTCAGGTGGTGGAGGATGACGTTCATTGGACGGAGGAGACGGCAGCAGCCATGTTCACCCATTGGTTGGAGGTTTTAAACTCACCTGCCCATTGAGTCATGATGTAGAAGGGGCAAGAAGGGAACGGTCCTTGGTGGCGCAGGATGTGGTGGTTCTGGCGAAGAATTTTTCTTTATCCAGGCCGCAGCTGAGTGTACTGCAGAAGGGCTTGTCTTTCATTCCTTCCCTGGACATTGGAAAAAACCAAAAAGCACAGTTTGAATTAGATTTACAAAATTATCATAGGAAATTAAAATTGATTACCTATTTCAAGGACTCAGGTAGACAGGACCCACTCCCATGGGTGGGCCCTTCTACCTGGGTGCCTCCGGTATGGGACTTACCTTTGGAAATCCAAGAACTGATTAATTTGGACCGAGAAACATTTGACCAATATTGGATACCTGTCCTGGAAAAACGCAATTTGACGGTGGAGGAGGTAAAAGCTTTACGGGACTTGACACATATAAAACATGTCGTGATAAAGCCAGCCGACAAGGGTTCGGCGGTGGTCGTCATGGGCAGGGAACAATACATCATGGAAGCGGAGAGACAATTGAATGATTCGACATATTACAAAAAATTGGAGAAACCCATTTATTGGGAAACCTTGCCAAAAGTGGCAGAAATTGTAACGCGGTTGAAAAACAAAAAATTTATTAATGCGAAACAGCATAAATATTTGGTGGGGCAGGTGGAACCGAGGGAACGGCGGTTTTACATCCTCCCCAAAATTCATAAAAGTCCCGAAAAGTGGACGGTTCCATTCCAGGTTCCCCCGGGGAGACCGATAGTGTCAGACTGTGGGAGCGACACATACGCCACAGCAGAGTATTTGGACTACTATCTCACGCCGCTCTCAGTGAAACACCCGGCATATGTGAGGGACACATACCATTTTATTGAGATGGTGAAAGCTCTGGAGATTCACTCTGATTTCTTGTTTTTTTCAATGGATGTGGATAGTTTATACACCAACATTCCAATACCAACGGGGATGGAATGCGTGCGCAAGATTTTTCAACAATATCCCGACCCAAAACGCCCGGATGCTGAATTGCTCGAATTGCTAGAGATCAATTTGACAAGGAACGATTTTATATTTAACAACAGATATTATTTGCAAGTAAAAGGCACAGCTATGGGAAAGAAATTTGCCCCAGCTTACGCCAACATATTCATGGCAAATTGGGAGGAGGAAGTTCTTGCGAAATGTAGACAAAAACCATCTTGTTACCTGAGATATTTGGATGATATATGGGGAATTTGGACCGGGACAGAACAAGAATTTTGGAAATTTGTGGCAATTCTAAATTCTCATGATCCGTCAATTCAACTAAAAACTGAAATTCACCGTCAATCAATTGATTTTTTGGACACTACTATTTACAAGGGACAAAATTTTACTCATGATTCCAAATTAGATATAAAAGTACATTTTAAAATTACGGACACACATGCTTTGGTACATAAATCAAGCTTCCACCCAGCCCACACATTCAGGGGGATTGTGAAATCTCAACTCCTACGATTCCATAGGATTTGTACGAGGCAAGATGATTTCCTGATGGCTGTCAAAACCCTATTCAAGGCCTTGAAGAACCGTGGCTATGGGAAGTCGTTCTTACGGAACTGCCTAAAGACCTTCCGAGAAAGACGACAAAGGGAACGCCCCAATCTCATTCCAATGATTGTGACTTATTCAACTATGTGCAACAGTCTCCAGAGGAGACTTAAACACAATTTTCACCGAATTTTGTCCCCGACGGCATGGATGCCGCAATCGACAGTGATAGCGGCCTATAGAAGGAATAAAAATTTGCAAGATTTATTGGTCCGAGCCAGATTACCGTCATTGGAGAAACGAAAACCTCAGCCATTGAGCAGACACTTCACGGACCTTAAATTCGTCCGAAATGCCCAGGAGAAGACTGTCTTTAAAATAGAACAGGGCTTCAGCCCAGGTTCAACAAATTGTGTTTATTTGATTTTTTGTGAGAAGTGTGGTGTCAAATACGTTGGAGAAACCAAAAACTCTTTAATAATGCGCTTGACACAACACACATACAACATACGTAACAAAAAGGAAATGAACAGACCACTGGTACTCCATTTTGTAGGCCATGGTCTTGAATCTTTGAGGATTTCGGGGCTGCAGCGATGTACGGAGTGGTCGGATAGCAGGAGGAAGGCTGTGGAGAGACATTGGATATGGTTGTTGGGAACGCGGGGTCCTTATGGGTTGAACACCAATCCCAACCCGAACCGCAACCCTCAACCCTTGACATACTAAACCTAACCCTATCCCTAACGCGGGTTTCATATGGGTTGAACACCATTCCCAACCCTAACCCCAACCCTCAACCTAACCCTAACCCCAACCCTTAACCCTAAACCTAACCCTTAACCCTAACCCCAACCCCAACCCTAACCCTAACCCCAACCCCCTAACCCTTAACCCTAACCCTAACCCCAACCCTAACCCCAACCCTAACCCCAACCCTAACCCCCTAACCCTTAACCCTAACCCCAACCCTAACCCCAACCCTAATCACAACCCTAACCCCAACCCTAACCCCAACCCCCTAACCCTAACCCTAACCCTAACCCCAACCCCCTAACCCTAACCCTAACCCCAACCCTAACCCCAACCCTAATCCCAACCCTAACCCCAACCCTAACCCCAACCCCCTAACCCTAACCCTAACCCTAACCCCAACCCCCTAACCCTAACCCCAACCCCAACCCCCTAACCCTAACCCCAACCCTAACCCTAACCCCAACCCCTAACCCTAACCCCAACCCTAACCCTAACCCCAACCCCAACCCCCTAACCCTAACCCCAACCCCAACCCTAACCCCAACCCTAACCCCAACCCTAACCCTAACCCTAACCCCAACCCCCTAACCCTAACCCCAACCCTAACCCTAATCCTAACCCCAACCCCTAACCCTAACCCTAACCCCAACCCCCTAACCCCAACCCCCTAACCCTAACCCCAACCCTAACCCCTAACCATAACCCTAACCTTAACCCTAACCCCTAACCCTAACCCTAACCCAAACCCCAACCCCCTAACCCTAACCCCAACCCCCTAACCCTAACCCTAACCCCAACCCTAACCCTAACCCCTAACCCCAACCCTAACCCTAACCCCTAACCGTAACCCTAACCCCAACCCCCTAACCCCAACCCTAACCCTAACCCCAACCCTAACCCCAACTCCTTAACCCTAACCCTAACCCCCTAACCCCAACCCCCTAACCCTAACCTCAACCCCCTAACCCTAACCCCCTAGCCCTAACCCTAACCCCAACCCTAACCCTAATCCTAACCCCAACCCCAACCCTAACCCCAACCCCTTAACCCTAACCCTAACCCCTAACCCTAACCCCTAACCCTAACCCCAACCCTAACCCTAACCCAACCCTAATCCTAATCCTGACCCCAACCCCTAACCCTAACCCTAACCCCAACCCCCTAACCCTAACCCTAACCCTAACCCTAACCCCAACCCCCTAACCCTAACCCCAACCCCAACCCTAACCCCTAACCATAACCCTAACCTTAACCCTAACCCTAACCCCTAACCATAACCATAACCCTAACCCTAACCCTAACCCCAACCCCCTAACCCTAACCCCCTAACCCTAACCCCAACCCCCTAACCCTAACCCCAACCCCCTAACCCTAACCCCAACCCCAACCCCAACCCCTAACCCTAACCCCAACCCCAACCCTAACCCTAACCCTAACCCCAACCCCCTAACCCTAACCCTAACCCTAACCCCAACCCTAACCCCAACCCTAACCCCCAACCCTAACGGGATGTGAATTACATGTATACAGCAAGTATGAAAACTGTATATGGGGTTAATGTTGTATTTAGACATATATGTGTTGTATTACACGGTAATAACACAATTTCATGGTGTTAAACAAGATGAAATTATCATAGGTGCATAATTAGTGGGATGTTAAAATGGACAGTTAATTCATGATGTTAAAATGGGTTAATACGATTAAAATATAATGTATACATAATTAAAGAGTTGTAAATATGTACAGTACATTTGTGGGGATATATATGTACTTTAAAGTTAAATATTAAGTGTACATAAGTGTATAAACTAATAGGGTTGGATATTTACAAGGTTATTTCATGAGGTTTGCTTTTTCATTGTACATGGAGTGGGCGGGTTCAATTTGAGTTGGGGGCGGGCTGGTTTCAAGTTTAAATGATGCAGACTCACAGCTGCTGCTCAGTTGGAGTTTGGTCGTTGCAGAGACAACATCTCTCGCCAGGAAGAGCTTAATTGCATTTTCATTGTGCCATTTACCTGAAGAAGGCTCTGGATGAGCCGAAACGTCGTTTTGGCACACTATTATTGATATTTTGATTACAAATTGATATTTTTGTTTAAATTTTCAAATTTTTCAAAAAAATTATTTTTATTATAATTTTATTTCTCTTTTAAGGATTGTGTGTTTTATGTGTGGGGGGGGCTTATTACTTATATAACAAAGGCGACTCCTATGATAGTAAATAAGTCTGATTATTGAGTTATTATACATATTAAACCCTAGACACACACATACAACATACATTTACGCACAACACAAACAGATACACAAACACAAACAATGGACGGTGGGTGGACAGTAGTCCGTTATGGACGCCGTCGACCTGTACAACAGGACAGGGACTATGGCCCTGAGAGAGGCCGTGGATGGAAGGACCGTGCACCTTCCTTCCGCTCCAGGAGGGGGGGATATTCCCCCTATCCTGCGAGGGGAAGGGTTCAGTCCCTTCTTCCTAACCCTAACCCTAACCCTAACCCTAACCCTAACCCTAACCCTAACCCTAAACCCTAAACCCTAAACCCTAACCCTAACCCTAACCCTAACCCTAACCCTAACCCTAAACCCTAACCCTAACCCTAAC
Source organism: Leptonotus elevatus (assembly GCF_054856555.1). Classification (NCBI taxonomy): domain Eukaryota; kingdom Metazoa; phylum Chordata; class Actinopteri; order Syngnathiformes; family Syngnathidae; genus Leptonotus; species Leptonotus elevatus. Next base: position 6,798 of record NW_028233738.1, read on the forward strand.
CCTAACCCTAACCCTAACCCTAACCCTAAACCCAAACCCTAACCCTAACCCTAACCCTAACCCCAACCCTGGCCCTAACCCCAACCCTAACCTCAACCCTAACCTTAACCCTAACCCCAGCCCTGGCCCTAACCCTAACCCCAGCCCTAACCCCAACCCTAGCCCCAGCCCTAACCTCAACCCTAGCCCCAGCCCTAACCCTAGCCCTAACCCCAACCCTAACCCTAACCCCAACCTGTCTCAGGTATGGTGTTCAACTTTCCCCAGCACAAATGCCTAACCTCAACCACGTTGAGTCTGGTGCGAGCCCTGTTTTCGGTTTCTGTGTACACCCTATCCCGGTCTGAAAACCTAACCTCAACCATGGTGGGTCCTATATAAATCCTGCTTTGGTCTAAACCATAAACCCAACCAGTGGAGGGAGTTATAGAAACCCTGATTAATTTCATAGCCCTAAATCCTAAAGGCCTAACTCCAGCTAATCCAATCACAGTGTGTGACACCTCGAATAATAACCTTAGCTAGACGGACGACCGTGGAGAACTTGGCTTTGATACCGTTTGGTAGGGATTATTGGATGGGTTTCTCAAAAAGGGAAATGATAACCCAACCAGTGGAGGGAGTTATAGAAACCCTGATTAATTTCATAGCCCTAAATCCTAAAGGCCTAACTCCAGCTAATCCAATCACAGTGGGTAACACCTCGAATAATAACCGTGGAGAACTTGGCTTTGATACCGTTTGGTAGGGATTATTGGATGGGTTTCTCAAAAAGGGAAATGATTATGAAGAGTACAGGTTCAACAAGAGCCAAACACATTTTGGTTATTAAGAATTTTTATGAAACCGAGGTGAGACATAAGCACAAGAGTTGCAGAATAACGAGCGCCGGCCAGTGCCTTGCCCTAGGGTACCTTGACAACCGTCCAGTCTAATGATGAGGCGGGAGGTACTCGGGAGTTAACCCCTTTCCAAAAACCTAACCCTAACCCTAACCCTAACCCTAACCCTAACCTAACCCTAACCCTAACCCTAACCCTAACCCTAACCCTAACCCTAAACCCTAACCCTAACCCTAACCCTAACCCTAACCCTAACCCTAACCCTAAACCCTAACCCTAACCCTAACCCTAACCCTAACCCTAACCCAACCCTAACCCTAACCCTAACCCTAACCCTAACCCTAACCCTAACCCTAACCCTAAAGGCCTAACTCCAGCTAATCCAATCACAGTGTGTGACACCTCGAATAATAACCTTAGCTAGACGGACGACCGTGGAGAACTTGGCTTTGATACCGTTTGGTAGGGATTATTGGATGGGTTTCTCAAAAAGGGAAATGATAACCCAACCAGTGGAGGGAGTTATAGAAACCCTGATTAATTTCATAGCCCTAAATCCTAAAGGCCTAACTCCAGCTAATCCAATCACAGTGGGTAACACCTCGAATAATAACCGTGGAGAACTTGGCTTTGATACCGTTTGGTAGGGATTATTGGATGGGTTTCTCAAAAAGGGAAATGATTATGAAGAGTACAGGTTCAACAAGAGCCAAACACATTTTGGTTATTAAGAATTTTTATGAAACCGAGGTGAGACATAAGCACAAGAGTTGCAGAATAACGAGCGCCGGCCAGTGCCTTGCCCTAGGGTACCTTGACAACCGTCCAGTCTAATGATGAGGCGGGAGGTACTCGGGAGTTAACCCCTTTCCAAAAACCTAACCCAGCCAGAGCCTTCGGAGGGTCGGACTCGGTCAAAGCAGTATGTGTCTCACCATGTAATTTAAATATACTGTTATACGTACGTGTTATTATGTATGTAAACAGGGAATATATCAAGGCTGAACATCATTTAAAACGAACTAACGCTACAGCTCCAGTCCAAAATAGACTCCGAAACATGGACACATTCGACTATTCAGACATTAGAGGAACACTACACGGACTGTATGACGTAGGCGGTAGAAAAAACTAAGGGTCTTACGGCTAAGAGCTGTTAATCTGTCAATCCGGTCCGGGTCCGGACCGAGGGAGATTTCCCGTGTTGAGTCAAATTAAGCCGCAAAAAGATGGACTAATAGGGACCTCAGCAGAGTGAAACAGGACTGGTTCTGACACCTCCTCTTTTTCAAGAGAAACAAAGGTCTAAGCAGTTTAATTAATACAGGAATAGTAACACGGATTGTAATAAGGTGGACAAACCACACGAACTTCAGACTTTGAGTTAAAACTTTGGCCTTGACACACAGGTAGGGGGAGATATATTAAAGTCAATATTCAGATTATTAGGATTGCGCAATCCGATGGTGGAGGATACATCTTTTTCACATAGGGGACTCTTTATAATATCAACTAGAGGTGAGCCTCACACAAATAAATCATTGTATCCCTGATGACTTTTGTATATAATAAAAATAATAAAATAAAAAAATTGGTATGTTGGACTACTTTCACTCTTCTTCCCGTTCTTCCCTCAGAATAGGAGGGAGTCAGTGGGAGGTTAGAGTCGCCAGCCCGGTCCGGCTACGGAGGGCTCGGTCCGTACAGACCCCTCTCCGAGACTCTAACCTCTCCTTCTCAAAGATTCATTTCCTCCCACTCTTTCTTCCCCCCACACGCACACACACACACACTCTCTCTCTTTTCTTTCTCCCCGGCATCACTGTTTCTCACTATTTCTTCTATTTTTCTTTTCTCTCTCTCTCTTCCTTCCTCATTAAAATAAATTTGTACTCAAGGATTTAATTAATAAACTTTGGAATTTTCTTCTAACTAACTCGTTTTCTGACTCCTTCTGTATGCAGGAGAGATTGGTTTAATTTGAACGATTTCTCAGGTTGACCACTGGATGGCGGTAGGGTTCAATATATGGACTCCAAATGAATATAAAAAGTAACACTTATGGACAAATAACCATAAAACTGGAAAGTCTTAATGGCCTTAAGAAAATATGTGATTATAAGGTAATTTTTATACAATATGGAATTCATAGTTCTCTTAAAAGAACTTCGAATTGTTAGGGATTTTTGATGGAAAGAAAATCACAGTATGATTGAATTTGATTTATTGGTCATTATAAAACATTAACATGGAAATTTTGTTTCTCTTAGGAACTTTGATTTGGAAATGACAAAATGGTTGAAAGAAAATCACATTAGGGTCAAATCGTTTCTTAATTGGCAAACCGTTTGATATGGAGAAATTTGCATAATTGGGGTTCTCAGGTTAGGGAGGAGTTGGAGGGGAGTTCGTGGAAATTACCCAGAACACACTGCATATTCCGTTTTAAAATAGGGCTTTAAATCGTTGGTATAAATGGATTGGATTCTGAGAATTTGGATTTAATAACTAAAGGTGATATTAGAGATTAAAACCCGAGGGTTTATTTGAAGAAAAATTATAAGAGTTTGACACCGTAATTTTAAATGGTACTGATAAGAATGACCTCCGGGGATTTTTCGTCTCGGTGGTTAGGACAAACCATCCTGATCCAGATTGGTAAGTACATGCAGTCTGTTCTGGTGTATTTCTTATGCAGTTTTGAATACCAGGGGCTTTGCGGTGTAATGTAGCACTGGTACTTTTCCAACTTTCTCTTTCTTTCTGACTTTTGCCTTATCTCTTTCTTTCCTTCGTTCTCTTTCCCTTTCTCTCTTGGCCTTTCCCTTTGTCTTTTTCTCTCTTTCTCTTCTTATCCACTGTACATTACCCTAGTTTGATCTCCATTTATTTTTTGATTTTTTCTCGTTTTGTTTCTCTCGTTCTCTCCTTTTTTCTGGTAATAACTTTTTTCTCTCTCTCTCTCTTTTTTTCTCTCTCTCTCTCTCTCTCTTTCTCCCTCTCTCTCCCTCTCTCGCTTGCTCTCTCTCTCTCTTGCTCTCTCTCTCTCGCTCTTTCTCTCTCTCGCACTCCCTCTCTCTCTGTCTCTCCCTGTCTCTCTGTCTCTCTCTCTCTCTCTCTCTCTCTCTCTCTCTCTTAGCTGGCCCTACACCTGCCTAAAACCTAACTTCTGTTCTTTAGCGACATCTTTTGGTGATAATCGCTCCTGTAGCAACATATTAGTTACAATTGAGAACGATTCATCCTACGGCAACTGCCCTCGGCTGAAGGTGAGTACCTTTTATACATCTGAGCATAAAACATATACAAAACTGAGGATGAAAATCAGTTAGGGAGGGAGGTAATACTTTACTTCATAGAAGGTGTATAATGGGTACCACTTAAATGGTATATAATGAAATACCGTATGTTTGATGTAAAAACTTCTGGACAGGACACAAGGTCGGACTGACAATTTCAGCTCCCTTGGGAGTGAAAAACAGGTACTAAAGACTGGGTTTGAAAAAAGCAGGTCGATGGTCTTGCATAAACTCCATTAGCCTCTGAGGTAATCCCGAAAGGTCACCAATAGAGGGAGACATTTCACTAAAGCAAGATGACAATGAAACGGGAGAAAATGGCAAAAATCTATCAAAGCATGGAACGATTTTTATGGGACCTTGTTGGACAATGAACTTCACATGTCATAGTTTAAACATAAAATAGGACAAATTTAAAATACAATTTCCAAATGGGGTATTACATGGATGGTTTTTTCACTAAGTGTACAATTGCTTACAATGGACTTGGATAACAGAAGAATTGAAGGAGATCAATTGAATTGGATTTAAAATAGAGGAACACACCCCGGAGCTTGATCAACTCTGGCGGGGCCGTCCTTGGGTGAGGGTGTCTAGTGATAATGGCCGAAACACCCTATGATCTCAAGGTTCATTACTGATGATGTGTTCCTACCCTAAATCACAGCAGGGACACTATAAATCTGATAATGGAAATAGAAACTAATACCCTGCTGTAATCATTACAGTAATAATAATTTTTCACTTAATTTAAAAATATTTGTTTTTGGACCTTTTTTGTGGGGCTAATTATGGTTTCATGGGAGGTTAAAATCCAGCCCTTATCCCTAACCCCAACCCTAGCCCCTATCCCTAACCTCAACCCTAGCCCTAACCTCAACCCTAACCCCAACCCTAACCTCACCCCTAACCCCAACCCTAACCCCAGCCCTAACCCCAACCCTAACCTCAACCCTAACCCCAGCTAATCTGGGAATGGAAATAGAAACTAATACCCTGCTGTAATCATTACAGTAATAATAATTTTTCACTTAATTTAAAAATACTTGTTTTTGGACCTTTTTTGTGGGGCTAATTATGGTTTCATGGGAGGTTAAAATCCAGCCCTTATCCCTAACCCTAACCTCAACCCTGACCCCAACCCTAGCCCCGACCCTAGCCTCAGCCCTAGCCCCAACCCTAACCCCAACCTTAACCTCAACCCTAACCCCAACCCTGGCCCTAACCCCAGCCCTAACCCTAACCCCAGCCCTAACCCCAACCCTAACCCCAGCCCTAACCTCAACCCTAACCTTAACCCTAACCCCAACCCTAACCTCAACCTTAACCCCAGCCCTGGCCCTAACCCCAGCCCTAACCCCAACCCTAGCCCCAGCCCTAACCTCAACCCTAGCCCCAGCCCTAGCCCCAACCCTAACCCCAACCCTAACCTCAACCCTAACCCCAACCCTGGCCCTAACCCCAACCCTAACCTCAACCCTAACCTTAACCCTAACCCCAACCCTAACCTCAACCTTAACCCCAGCCCTGGCCCTAACCCTAACCCCAGCCCTAACCCCAAC